>NC_068426.1:35885760-35915760 GCF_023373465.1 Oncorhynchus keta | reverse complement strand
TTTTCAAACCAATTTAAGTCAAAACTAAACTGTAACTAGGCCACTCAGTAACATTGTTGTCTTGATAAGCAACTCCAGTGTTTTAGGTTATTGTCCTGATGAAAGATGAATTTGTCTCCCAGTGTTTGTTGGAAAGCAGACAGAACCAGGTTTTCCTCTAGGATTTTGCCTGTGATTAGCTCTATTCCGTTTTTTTTTATCCCCAAAAACTCCCTAGTCCTTGCCGATGACAAGCAAACCCATAACCTGATGCAGCCACCACCATGCTTGAAAATATGACGAGTGGTACTCAGTGATGTGTTGGATTTGTCCCAAACATAACGTTTGTATTCAGGACATATAAGTTCATTTCTTTGCCACATTTTCTGCAGTTTAGTGCCTTATTGCAAACAGGATGCTTGTTTTGGAAAAAATGGTATTATCTACAGGATTCCTTCTTTTTACTCTATCATTTAGGTTAGCATTGTGGAGTAAATAAAATGTCGTTGATCCATCCTCAGTTTTCTCCCACAGCCATTAAACTCTTGTAAATCTTTTAAAGTCACCATTGGCCTTGTGCTATCCCTGAGCAGTGTCCTTCCTCTCCAGCAACTGAGTTAGGAAGGATGTCTGTACCTCTATAGTGATTGGGTGTATTGGTACACCGTCCAAAGTGTAATTAATAACTTCCCCGTACTCAAAGGAATATTCAATGTCCACCTTTTTTGTTGTTGCCCATCTACCAATAGGTGTTCGCCTTCACTTGGCATTGGAAAACCTCCCTGGTGTTTGTGGTTGAATCTGTGTTTGAGGGACCTAACAGATAGTTGTATGTGTGGGGTACAGAGATGTGGTCGTCCTTTAAAAATCATCTTAAACACTATTATTGCCCGCAACTTATTCTGTAACTTGTTTAGCAAATGTATACTCCGGAACTTACTTCGGCTTGCCATGACAAAGGGGTTGAATACTTGACTCAAGACATTTCAGCTTTTCATTTTTAATTCGTCTGTAGAAGATTCTAAGAACAGAAATTCCACATGATGGCGCATTGTGTGTAGGCCCGGGACAAAATGATGAACATTTTCAAGTCAGGCTGCAACACAACAAGATGAAGTCAACCGTTGTGAATATACGCCATTTAGCAGACTCTTTTATCCAAAACAACTTACAGTCAAGCTTGCATACATTTCACGTACGGGTGGGCCTGGGAAGCGAACCCACTACCCTGACGTTACAAGTGTCATGCTTTACCAACTGATCTACAGTGGACCACTAAGGTGCAAGGCAAAAACAAAAGTTAAAAAGAATGATATTCAATCATTTATTTGATTGTGGTGTACTGTCATAAGGACCAGTAGTATCCCAGTGAGCTTCACATCAGAGCCAGTTCTTCTCTTGTAATATTTTCTCACTCATCCCTCTCAGGTGTTGAGTTCAGTGTACAGTAGCAGCCTGTAGAAAGTCACGAAGCTTTGTCTCATTCTGTTCAGTCAAGCTAATTTACGAACAGCGTTTAAGTGACTCGCGTCATAAATGAAGACAATGAAAAGCCTCCGCCTGGAATTGACGTCAGCAGGAACACGTCGGTGTTTAATTGCACTGGAGGTCGGGAGGTTAAAGACATCCGCGCGCACGCACACACACACACACACACACACACACACACACACACACACACACACACACACACACACACACACACACACACACACACACACACACACACACACACACACACACACAGCGCAGTGTTGAGTGGCTGGGCTGAATGGGGCCGTCAGCAAATGCATCAGAGAGTAGGGTAGAGTAGTCGGTAGCCTGAGGATACATGGGCCAATTAGGGTCATAAATAATAATGGGACTGACCGACTGAGAGAGACTGGCAGGATGACTAATGAGCTTCTCTCTCTGCTCATTTACATGTGTCTGTGTGGAGCTCATCAGACCGCTTGAATGTCCGCTGTGTTTCTAATGCAGTTATTAGAGCAAATTAACTGCCGTCCTCCTAGTTCACCTTCTCGCCTCTCTCCGCCGTCCTCCTAGTTCACCCTCTCGCCTCTCTCCGTCGTCCTCCTAGTTCACCCTCTCGCCTCTCTCCGCCGTCCTCCTAGTTCACCCTCTCGCCTCTCTCCGCCGTCCTCCTAGTTCACCCTCTCGCCTCTCTCCGCCGTCCTCCTAGTTCACCCTCTCGCCTCTCTCCGTCGTCCTCCTAGTTCACCCTCTCGCCTCTCTCCGCCGTCCTCCTAGTTCACCCTCTCGCCTCTCTCCGCCGTCCTCCTAGTTCACCCTCTCGCCTCTCTCCTCCGTGTCGACACGGGGGAACACAACAAAGGTACAACGATCCCTTTAGTGCTTGTCTCAAGTCACTTTCATACAACCCACCACTCCAGATTAGGCTGGAGTGACATGGGTCATTCTGATCCCAGACCTGTGTCAGGGGCCACTGCCACCAGGGGTGTAGAGAACAAAGGGTTGCAGTGTGCTGACATGTGACCCCATGCAGAGCAGACCAGAGCAGTGCTGATCAGCCTCATGGTTAACTATGGTACGGCAGATTTCATTAGCCCCTCCAGACTGCTCTCATTAAATAAACATCCCTGTGTCACATCCCTCTGCTAGAGAGGGAGGTAGGGAGGGAGGGAGAGAGGGAGAGAGGGAGAGAGGGAGGGAGGGAAAGCGAGAGGGAGTGAGGAAGGAAGGAAGGAAGGAAGGAAGGAAGGAAGAGAGGGAGGGAGGGAGGGAGGGATGGAGGGAGGGAGAGTGGGAGGGAGGGAGGGAGGGAGGGAGAGGGAGGGAGGGAGGGAGCGTGGGAGGGGGAGAGAGAGAGGGAGAGAGTGGGAGGGAGGGAGGGAGGGAGTGAGGGAGGGAGGGAGGGAGCGTGGGAGGGGGAGAGAGAGAGGGAGGGAGGGAGAGAGAGAGAGGGAGAGAGTGGGAGGGAGAGTGGGAGGGAGGGAGAGAGGGAGGCAGAGAGAGGGGGAGAGTGGGAGAGAGGGAGGGAGAGTGGGAGGGAGGGAGAGAAACTGTTCTGTGATAACTGTAGTACTCCTGATCGGAGATACAATGACAGATATAATGTCCACTCCCTCATAACCCACCCCCCAATCTCTCTCTCCCTCTCTTTCTTTTTTCTATTCTACCTGTCTCATCTCTGTCCTCTATATATCTTCTCCGTTGCACTCTCTCTCTCTAGAGTGTTACCTCATTTCTCTCTCCCTCCCTTGTCTCTCTTTGCCTGGCACCCCTTCCCTTTCTCTCAGACCCTGTTTTGACCTTGCCTGGATTGCCCTCCTCCTCCACTCCTTGTCCTCTCCTCCCCCACTCGTTCCCTCTCTCCTCTCCTCCACTCTGAGTAATCTGTGCCGTGGCCCTCCCTCCATCCATCAGAGGAGTCTCATTGTTGTGACGTCTAGTTAATTCTGGCCTCGTGATTTATCAAATTCTTATTACCGCTCGCTGAAAGCCTCATTCATTGTCCTGATGTATGGTAATGATAGTCCCAGTGTCGCTGCTGGAATCTCAACAAACCTCTTCTTTTTTTCTCTCTCTCTCTCTCTCTCTCTCTCTCTCTCTCTCTCTCTCTCTCTCTCTCTCTCTCTCTCTCTCTCTCTCTCTCTCTCTCTCTCTCTCTCTCTCTCTCTCTCTCTCTCTCTCTCTCTCTCTCTGTGTCTCTCTCTCTCTCTCTGTGTCTCTCTCTCTCTCTCTCTGTGTCTCTCTCTATTCTCTCTCTCTCTCTATTTCTCTCTCTCTCTCTATTTCTCTCTCTCTCTCTATTTCTCTCTCTCTATTTCTCTCTCTCTCTCTCTCTCTCTCTCTCTCTCTCTCTCTCTCTCTCTCTCTCTCTCTCTCTGTGTCTCTCTCTGTGTCTCTCTTCCTCCCTCTCTCTCTCTCTCTCTCTCTCTCTCTCTCTCTCTCTCTCTCTCTCTCTCTCTCTCTCTCTCTCTCTCTCTCTCTCTCTCTCTCTCTCTCTCTCTCTCTCTCTCTCTCTCTCTCTCTCTCTCTCTCTCTCTCTCTCTCTCTCTCTCTCTCCCCCCTTCTCCCCTCTTCCCCTCTGCTCATCCTTATTGTTATTCTCGCTTTCTGCTTTTCGTTGTTATTGAGGCAACTTTTATGGAGTCTTTCTTTCTTTCTATATTTTTCTTTCTCTCTTTCTATATTTTTCTTTCTTTCTTTGTCACCACGGCACCTCTCTCTCTCTCTCTCTCTCGCTCCTTCCTCTCCCCTCTATCTCACTCTCTCTCCCCCTGCCTCTCTGTCAGTGTGGATGAAGGACAAGTGTTGGCGCAGAGGTGATCAACCGTTAGCTTGACCCCCCCACACACACACACATACATCTCTCTCCAGCAGACAGGCTCCTGTAGAGTGAGTGGTTTGATGCTGCCGTACTCATGCATCTTGTGTCATCCTCTCCTTAATGAGCTTGTTTGGGCTCAAGCCCTCCTCTCTCCTCCTTCCTGCTCATCCATTCTTTTTTTCTCTCTACCCATCCTTCGTTTGTTCGGCCACCTCTGTCTTGCCCAGCCAAGACTGAGCTGGTCTGGACTTTCAGCCCCTTCCTCTCTCCCTCTCTCTCCCTCTCCCTTTTGAATCATTCCTCCTTCACTCTCTTTAATGAGCTTGTCTACCGTCTCCCCTTTCCTCTCTCCTCTCTCCCTTTTGAATAATTCCTTCTTCACTCTCTTTAACAAGCTTGTCAAGGGTCTGCCCCTCCTCTCCTCCTCTTTACTCTCTCTCTACATCTGGCCACCTCTCATATCTGGCCACCTCTTACATCTGGCCACCTCTCACATCTGGCCACCTCTCATATCTGGCCACCTCTCATGTCTGGCCACCTCTCATGTCTGGCCACCTCTCATGTCTGGCCACCTCTCATGTCTGGCCACCTCTCATGTCTGGCCACCTCTCATGTCTGGCCACCTCACATCTGGCCACCTCACATCTGGCCACCTCTTACATCTGGCCACCTCTCATGTCTGGCCACCTCTCATGTCTGGCCACCTCTCATGTCTGGCCACCTCTTACATATGGCCACCTCTTACATATGGCCACCTCTCACATATGGCCACCTCTCATATCTGGCCACCTCTCATATCTGGCCACCTCTCATATCTGGCCACCTCTCATATTTGGCCACCTCTCATATCTGGCCACCTCTGTCATATGGCCACCTCTCATATCTGGCCACCTCTTACATATGGCCACCTCTCATATCTGGCCACCTCTCATGTCTGGCCACCTCTCATGTCTGGCCACCTCTCATGTCTGGCCACCTCTCATGTCTGGCCACCTCTCATGTCTGGCCACCTCTCATATCTGGCCACCTCTCATGTCTGGCCACCTCTTACATATGGCCACCTCTCATATCTGGCCACCTCTCATATCTGGCCACCTCTCATATCTGGCCACCTCTCATATCCCACCTCTATCCCTCTCTTTTTTGTTGATGGTGAAATAGAGGAGCTAGACAGAGGAGAGAGATTTCTGTGTGACTGGTGTCATATAATGTTATCTTAGAGAGAGAGAGAGAGAGAGAGAGAATGAGAGAGAGAACGAGAAAGAGAGGATGAGAGAGAGAGAGAGAGAGAGAGAGAGAGAGAGAGAGAGAGAGAGAACGAGAGAGAGAGAGAGAACGAGAAAGAGAGAGAGAGAACGAGAGAGGATGAGAGAGAACGAGAGAGGATGAGAGAGAACGAGAGAGGATGAGAGAGAACGAGAGAGGATGAGAGAGAACGAGAGAGAGAGAGAATGAGAGAGAGAGAGAACGAGAGAGAGAGAACGAGAGAGAGAGAACGAGAGAGAGAGAGAGAACGAGAGAGAGAGAACGAGAGAGAGAGAGAACGAGAGAGAGAGAGAGAACGAGAGAGAGAGAGAACGAGAGAGAGAGAGAGAACGAGAGAGAGAGAACGAGAGAGAGAGAGAGAACGAGAGAACGAGAGAACGAGAGAGAACGAGAGAACGAGAGAGAACGAGAGAGAGAGAGAGAACGAGAGAGAACGAGAGAGAACGAGAGAGAGAGAGAGAGAGAGAGAACGAGAGAGAGAGAGAGAGAGAGAGAGAGAGAGAGAGAGAGAGAGAGAGAGAGAGAAACGAGAGAAACGAGAGAACGAGAGAGAACGAGAGAGAACGAGAGAGAAACGAGAGAGAAACGAGAGAGAGAACGAGAGAGAGAGAACGAGAGAGAGAGAACGAGAGAGAGAGAGAGAACGAGAGAGAGAGAGAGAGAGAGAGAGAGAGAGAGAGAGAGAGAGAGAGAGATAGAGAGAGAGAGAAGCCTGATAGTGACTTGGTTGAGGTATACGTTATATATGGTATATGTCTCCTAGCGGGGCTGCGAGAGGTCACCTCAGGAGCTGATGCATGGTGGCTGCATGGGATCACATCCCTAACTACTCATCAACCCCAATGAGGTGTGTGCATGTGACTATACCCCCTCGCTCTGAAATTGTTCTTCAAACAGCGAACAAAATTAAATTGGTTCCTGAAAGTAATACAGTATATGTTATACATCTGCATTATCACAGTAAATACACTAACATCAAATAAATGATAGTTCCTCCTCTACTGGAAGAGCCTATTTAAAGTGGGAATAAAGCTAAAGATACACTTCTCTTCTGGTTCATAACATTGTTTCTTATTGAGTCCCCCTTCTGACCACAGTCCTCTACACCCCAGTCTGATCTCTCTACACCCTTCCTCCCACTCCCTCCTTTTCTCCCTCTCTCCCTCCCTGTCCGTCTGCTGGGCCATTCCTCATTGTTATTATTGGTTTTCAGATAGGCCGGAGGGGGCATACATCACTTCTCCTCTCATCCCTCCCTCCCACATCTCCCCCTACACACTCATGCTTTCATTCATCTTTTTCTTTAATAACTCCCTCTCTTTGGCCATTAATAAAGATGAGCTGCCCTCTCTCTCTCTCTCTCTCTCTCTCTCTCTCTCTCTCTCTCTCTCTCTCTCTCTCTCTCTCTCTCTCTCTCTCTCTCTCTCTCTCTCTCTCTCTCTCTCTCTCTCTCTCTCTCTCTCTCTCTCTCTCTCTCTCTCTCTCTCTCTCTCTCTCTCTCTCTCTCTCCCCAGCTTCAGCTCCTTTCCCCCTCTATCACGCGTCCCTTCATCTCTTTCTCTTCTCTTCTTTTCTCTTCCAGCCTCTCCTTCGTCTGTCTCCATCTCCCCTCCCTTTCTCTCCTCACTCTCTTTTTTCCTGACAGACCATTCTATCATGTGGCAGGGTCTGGACACTGGCCTCCCTCTGCCTCCCTCGTTCATCAGACCTTTGAAAAGCAGAAATCACTCTCTTCTCTCCTCCACTGGCTCCTGCCACTTATTGCTCTATCCATCACGCCTGGCACATGATCAATACAAGCACGTCCCCTCCTCCTCCCTGTCTTTAACTCCCTCCCTCTCACTCTTCCTGTCCCACCTTCTCGCACCTCATCGTCCCATTTTCCGCTCTGGATGTACTGTCGTGATGTGGCTGGATATTCATTTGTATATTTACACTCCTAAATCAAACGATTAGTCAAGCTGCTTTTACCAAGAGGCCCAGGCTTTTATGGTAGAACAACCCCAGGGCCGCTTGTTCTCACTAGAGCCCCGCACGGGCATGGATTTGAAGCCTGAGTTATACCTATGTCCGCTACATTCAGGCCCTACCCTACCGAGGCCCGATTGACAAATTTAAAAACCCGGCCCTGCCCGAAACCCGAAAAAAATACTTCCTCAGTTCGTAAATCCATTAGCTCCATTGGCTGTCTGTCCCTGCACGCAGGCAGCTCGCTCTGAGTGTTAGCTACTTTTCGTCACTCTAAACTCCGACCAAAACTCGAGGAACGTTATTATTTCCTGTGACATAAAGTCCCCTGTCTTTATATTTGACGAGGTTGAAGCACTTCTGACACCATGTTATGATCTTAGTCAGATACGACCGTACTGTGCAGCAGAGAACCAGCAAATGCCTCCGCATCAAAATAATAGTGATGAATTTAGTGATACCCAAGCCACGCCCGTACCCTCGTTATTGATGAGTAAAGAGGCTCTATCCGGCCCTAACCCGATGTATAATGTCGGGGCCCGTCGGGCTCGGGTCGGGTACCAGAGCTCTACATCAAACATCACATTGGCTGTTCCCCTCTTTCACTACATTAGCTTAACAGCAACTAACCCCGTTGTGCAACACATATATTAGGCTTATTATATTATTATTATTAGCATCTCCAGTTGACAGAGGAAGACCAGGTTATAAAAGAGGTTAACAGTGAGTGTAATCGTGCTGAGCACCAGCTCCAGTTGACAGAGGAAGACCAGGTTATGAAAGAGGTTAACAGTGAGTGTAATCGTGCTGAGCACCAGCTCCAGTTGACAGAGGAAGACCAGGTTATAAAAGAGGTTAACAGTGAGTGTAATCGTGCTGAGCACCAGCTCCAGTTGACAGAGGAAGACCAGGTTATGAAAGAGGTTAACAGTGAGTGTAATCGTGCTGAGCACCAGCTCCAGTTGACAGAGGAAGACCAGGTTATAAAAGAGGTTAACAGTGAGTGTAATCGTGCTGAGCACCAGCTCCAGTTGACAGAGGAAGACCAGGTTATAAAAGAGGTTAACAGTGAGTGTAATCGTGCTGAGCTCCAGTTGACAGAGGAAGAACAGGTTATAAAAGAGGTTAACAGTGAGTGTAATCGTGCTGAGCACCAGCTCCAGTTGACAGAGGAAGACCAGGTTATGAAAGAGGTTAACAGTGAGTGTAATCGTGCTGAGCACCAGCTCCAGTTGACAGAGGAAGACCAGGTTATAAAAGAGGTTAACAGTGAGTGTAATCGTGCTGAGCACCAGCTCCAGTTGACAGAGGAAGACCAGGTTATAAAAGAGGTTAACAGTGAGTGTAATCGTGCTGAGCTCCAGTTGACAGAGGAAGAACAGGTTATAAAAGAGGTTAACAGTGAGTGTAATCGTGCTGAGCACCAGCTCCAGTTGACAGAGGAAGACCAGGTTATAAAAGAGGTTAACAGTGAGTGTAATCGTGCTGAGCACCAGCTCCAGTTGACAGAGGAAGACCAGGTTATGAAAGAGGTTAACAGTGAGTGTAATCGTGCTGAGCACCAGCTCCAGTTGACAGAGGAAGACCAGGTTATAAAAGAGGTTAACAGTGAGTGTAATCGTGCTGAGCACCAGCTCCAGTTGACAGAGGAAGACCAGGTTATAAAAGAGGTTAACAGTGAGTGTAATCGTGCTGAGCACCAGCTCCAGTTGACAGAGGAAGACCAGGTTATAAAAGAGGTTAACAGTGAGTGTAATCGTGCTGAGCACCAGCTCCAGTTGACAGAGGAAGACCAGGTTATAAAAGAGGTTAACAGTGAGTGTAATCGTGCTGAGCACCAGCTCCAGTTGACAGAGGAAGACCAGGTTATGAAAGAGGTTAACAGTGAGTGTAATCGTGCTGAGCACCAGCTCCAGTTGACAGAGGAAGACCAGGTTATAAAAGAGGTTAACAGTGAGTGTAATCGTGCTGAGCACCAGCTCCAGTTGACAGAGGAAGACCAGGTTATAAAAGAGGTTAACAGTGAGTGTAATCGTGCTGAGCACCAGCTCCAGTTGACAGAGGAAGACCAGGTTATGAAAGAGGTTAACAGTGAGTGTAATCGTGCTGAGCACCAGCTCCAGTTGACAGAGGAAGACCAGGTTATAAAAGAGGTTAACAGTGAGTGTAATCGTGCTGAGCACCAGCTCCAGTTGACAGAGGAAGACCAGGTTATAAAAGAGGTTAACAGTGAGTGTAATCGTGCTGAGCACCAGCTCCAGTTGACAGAGGAAGACCAGGTTATAAAAGAGGTTAACAGTGAGTGTAATCGTGCTGAGCACCAGCTCCAGTTGACAGAGGAAGACCAGGTTATAAAAGAGGTTAACAGTGAGTGTAATCGTGCTGAGCACCAGCTCCAGTTGACAGAGGAAGACCAGGTTATGAAAGAGGTTAACAGTGAGTGTAATCGTGCTGAGCACCAGCTCCAGTTGACAGAGGAAGACCAGGTTATAAAAGAGGTTAACAGTGAGTGTAATCGTGCTGAGCACCAGCTCCAGTTGACAGAGGAAGACCAGGTTATAAAGAAACAGAGGTTAACAGTGAGTGTTAATCGTGCTGAGCACCAGCTCCAGTTGACAGAGGAAGACCAGGTTATAAAAGAGGTTAACAGTGAGTGTAATCGTGCTGAGCACCAGCTCCAGTTGACAGAGGAAGACCAGGTTATAAAAGAGGTTAACAGTGAGTGTAATCGTGCTGAGCACCAGCTCCAGTTGACAGAGGAAGACCAGGTTATAAAAGAGGTTAACAGTGAGTGTAATCGTGCTGAGCACCAGCTCCAGTTGACAGAGGAAGACCAGGTTATAAAGAGGTTAACAGTGAGTGTAATCGTGCTGAGCACCAGCTCCAGTTGACAGAGGAAGACCAGGTTATAAAAGAGGTTAACAGTGAGTGTAATCGTGCTGAGCACCAGCTCCAGTTGACAGAGGAAGACCAGGTTATAAAAAGAGGTTAACAGTGAGTGTAATCGTGCTGAGCACCAGCTCCAGTTGACAGAGGAAGACCAGGTTATAAAAGAGGTTAACAGTGAGTGTAATCGTGCTGAGCACCAGCTCCAGTTGACAGAGGAAGACCAGGTTATAAAAGAGGTTAACAGTGAGTGTAATCGTGCTGAGCACCAGCTCCAGTTGACAGAGGAAGACCAGGTTATAAAAGAGGTTAACAGTGAGTGTAATCGTGCTGAGCACCAGCTCCAGAGGAAGACCAGGTTGAAAGAGGAAGACCAGGTTATAAAAGAGGTTAACAGTGAGTGTAATCGTGCTGAGCACCAGCTCCAGTTGACAGAGGAAGACCAGGTTATAAAAGAGGTTAACAGTGAGTGTAATCGTGCTGAGCACCAGCTCCAGTTGACAGAGGAAGACCAGGTTATAAAAGAGGTTAACAGTGAGTGTAATCGTGCTGAGCACCAGCTCCAGTTGACAGAGGAAGACCAGGTTATAAAAGAGGTTAACAGTGAGTGTAATCGTGCTGAGCACCAGCTCCAGTTGACAGAGGAAGACCAGGTTATAAAAGAGGTTAACAGTGAGTGTAATCGTGCTGAGCACCAGCTCCAGTTGACAGAGGAAGACCAGGTTATAAAAGAGGTTAACAGTGAGTGTAATCGTGCTGAGCACCAGCTCCAGTTGACAGAGGAAGACCAGGTTATAAAGAGGTTAACAGTGAGTGTAATCGTGCTGAGCACCAGCTCCAGTTGACAGAGGAAGACCAGGTTATGAAAGAGGTTAACAGTGAGTGTAATCGTGCTGAGCACCAGCTCCAGTTGACAGAGGAAGACCAGGTTATGAAAGAGGTTAACAGTGAGTGTAATCGTGCTGAGCACCAGCTCCAGTTGACAGAGGAAGACCAGGTTATAAAAGAGGTTAACAGTGAGTGTAATCGTGCTGAGCACCAGCTCCAGTTGACAGAGGAAGACCAGGTTATAAAAGAGGTTAACAGTGAACAGTGAGTGTAATCGTGCTGAGCACCAGCTCCAGTTGACAGAGGAAGACCAGGTTATAAAAGAGGTTAACAGTGAGTGTAATCGTGCTGAGCACCAGCTCCAGTTGACAGAGGAAGACCAGGTTATAAAAGAGGTTAACAGTGAGTGTAATCGTGCTGAGCACCAGCTCCAGTTGACAGAGGAAGA
The DNA here is from genome assembly GCF_023373465.1 of Oncorhynchus keta. Taxonomy (NCBI): domain Eukaryota; kingdom Metazoa; phylum Chordata; class Actinopteri; order Salmoniformes; family Salmonidae; genus Oncorhynchus; species Oncorhynchus keta. The sequence continues at coordinate 35,904,091 of NC_068426.1, read as the reverse complement.
CCAGGTTATAAAAGAGGTTAACAGTGAGTGTAATCGTGCTGAGCACCAGCTCCAGTTGACAGAGGAAGACCAGGTTATAAAAGAGGTTAACAGTGAGTGTAATCGTGCTGAGCACCAGCTCCAGTTGACAGAGGAAGACCAGGTTATAAAAGAGGTTAACAGTGAGTGTAATCGTGCTGAGCACCAGCTCCAGTTGACAGAGGAAGACCAGGTTATAAAAGAGGTTAACAGTGAGTGTAATCGTGCTGAGCACCAGCTCCAGTTGACAGAGGAAGACCAGGTTATAAAAGAGGTTAACAGTGAGTGTAATCGTGCTGAGCACCAGCTCCAGTTGACAGAGGAAGACCAGGTTATAAAAGAGGTTAACAGTGAGTGTAATCGTGCTGAGCACCAGCTCCAGTTGACAGAGGAAGAAAGAGGTTAACAGGTTATAAAGAGGTTAACAGTGAGTGTAATCGTGCTGAGCACCAGCTCCAGTTGACAGAGGAAGACCAGGTTATAAAAGAGGTTAACAGTGAGTGTAATCGTGCTGAGCACCAGCTCCAGTTGACAGAGGAAGACCAGGTTATAAAAGAGGTTATAAAAGAGGTTAACAGTGAGTGTAATCGTGCTGAGCACCAGCTCCAGTTGACAGAGGAAGACCAGGTTATAAAAGAGGTTAACAGTGAGTGTAATCGTGCTGAGCACCAGCTCCAGTTGACAGAGGAAGACCAGGTTATAAAAGAGGTTAACAGTGAGTGTAATCGTGCTGAGCACCAGCTCCAGTTGACAGAGGAAGACCAGGTTATAAAAGAGGTTAACAGTGAGTGTAATCGTGCTGAGCACCAGCTCCAGTTGACAGAGGAAGACCAGGTTATGAAAGAGGTTAACAGTGAGTGTAATCGTGCTGAGCACCAGCTCCAGTTGACAGAGGAAGACCAGGTTATAAAAGAGGTTAACAGTGAGTGTAATCGTGCTGAGCACCAGCTCCAGTTGACAGAGGAAGACCAGGTTATAAAGAGGTTAACAGTGAGTGTAATCGTGCTGAGCACCAGCTCCAGTTGACAGAGGAAGACCAGGTTATAAAAGAGGTTAACAGTGAGTGTAATCGTGCTGAGCACCAGCTCCAGTTGACAGAGGAAGACCAGGTTATAAAAGAGGTTAACAGTGAGTGTAATCGTGCTGAGCACCAGCTCCAGTTGACAGAGGAAGACCAGGTTATGAAAGAGGTTAACAGTGAGTGTAATCGTGCTGAGCACCAGCTCCAGTTGACAGAGGAAGACCAGGTTATAAAAGAGGTTAACAGTGAGTGTAATCGTGCTGAGCACCAGCTCCAGTTGACAGAGGAAGACCAGGTTATAAAAGAGGTTAACAGTGAGTGTAATCGTGCTGAGCACCAGCTCCAGTTGACAGAGGAAGACCAGGTTATGAAAGAGGTTAACAGTGAGTGTAATCGTGCTGAGCACCAGCTCCAGTTGACAGAGGAAGACCAGGTTATAAAAGAGGTTAACAGTGAGTGTAATCGTGCTGAGCACCAGCTCCAGTTGACAGAGGAAGACCAGGTTATGAAAGAGGTTAACAGTGAGTGTAATCGTGCTGAGCACCAGCTCCAGTTGACAGAGGAAGACCAGGTTATTATAAAAGAGGTTAACAGTGAGTGTAACAATCGTGCTGAGCACCAGCTCCAGTTGACAGAGGAAGACCAGGTTATAAAAGAGGTTAACAGTGAGTGTAATCGTGCTGAGCACCAGCTCCAGTTGACAGAGGAAGACCAGGTTATGAAAGAGGTTAACAGTGAGTGTAATCGTGCCAGGTTATAAAGAGAGCACCAGCTCCAGTTGACAGAGGAAGACCAGGTTATGAAAGAGGTTAACAGTGAGTGTAATCGTGCTGAGCACCAGCTCCAGTTGACAGAGGAAGACCAGGTTATAAAAGAGGTTAACAGTGAGTGTAATCGTGCTGAGCACCAGCTCCAGTTGACAGAGGAAGACCAGGTTATAAAAGAGGTTAACAGTGAGTGTAATCGTGCTGAGCACCAGCTCCAGTTGACAGAGGAAGACCAGGTTATAAAGAGGTTAACAGTGAGTGTAATCGTGCTGAGCACCAGCTCCAGTTGACAGAGGAAGACCAGGTTATGAAAGAGGTTAACAGTGAGTGTAATCGTGCTGAGCACCAGCTCCAGTTGACAGAGGAAGACCAGGTTGACAGACCAGGAAGACCAGGTTATAAAAGAGGTTAACAGTGAGTGTAATCGTGCTGAGCACCAGCTCCAGTTGACAGAGGAAGACCAGGTTATGAAAGAGGTTAACAGTGAGTGTAATCGTGCTGAGCACCAGCTCCAGTTGACAGAGGAAGACCAGGTTATAAAAGAGGTTAACAGTGAGTGTAATCGTGCTGAGCACCAGCTCCAGTTGACAGAGGAAGACCAGGTTATGAAAGAGGTTAACAGTGAGTGTAATCGTGCTGAGCACCAGCTCCAGTTGACAGAGGAAGACCAGGTTATAAAAGAGGTTAACAGTGAGTGTAATCGTGCTGAGCACCAGCTCCAGTTGACAGAGGAAGACCAGGTTATAAAAGAGGTTAACAGTGAGTGTAATCGTGCTGAGCACCAGCTCCAGTTGACAGAGGAAGACCAGGTTATAAAAGAGGTTAACAGTGAGTGTAATCGTGCTGAGCACCAGCTCCAGTTGACAGAGGAAGACCAGGTTATGAAAGAGGTTAACAGTGAGTGTAATCGTGCTGAGCACCAGCTCCAGTTGACAGAGGAAGACCAGGTTATAAAAGAGGTTAACAGTGAGTGTAATCGTGCTGAGCACCATCTCCAGTGGGTAAAATCGATTTGTTAAAAATAGCCAGGGAGTCGTTAGGCAGCCCAGCCTCCCAGACTCTTAATGTTTTCTAACCTCGTTAAGCAATGGCTAATTCTTTCTCTCCGCGCCACCATTACACACTTTCAAAGAGGTTAACAGGCTCTGGGCGATGAATGGAATTAGATTGGATGTCTTGAGCAAGCGAAACGTAGATTGCACCCTCGCTGCACTCACTAGTGTAGGTGGCCACAATTACTATATACCGGCTGGCTGGCTTGTTTTAAAACAAGGGTTTTAAACTCTACAGGCTTTTGTTCTAGCGGATCCTGTTTACCAAGGGGAATTACAGCACAGGACACACACACAGACTCTCAGACACGACACATGAATACATCACCCCCAGCATGGGCAGCCTGGCATTGCACCAGCCAGTCGGGTCACAGCTGGGCGCGGGGGTTCACAATGTGACATGACCCCTGTGGCACGGTGGAGTGCAGTACAACAAATCCCAACGTGACACCAGACAGACAGGAGGGCTGCCAGAAGCTCAATTATCAGGCATCAGAATGCAGCTGGCATGTGTGTTCGTGTATGTGTGTGTTTGGCACAGCGAGGTGCAGAGCACAGGTGTATTTGACAAGCTGAAATGAGGACCATTCATATTCTGCTGCATCAGTGGACCCGAGTCAATATTTCCCTATAGAGCCTCTCTCAGCCTCCAGACTTGCAGGATCAATAGACAGGCTAGTATTTGAACAGCCGACAGACAGAGAGGGTAAAGGGAGATGAGACAGAGAGGGTAAAGGGAGATGAGAGGGTAAAGGGAGATGAGAGGGTAAAGGGAGATGAGAGGGTAAAGGGAGATGAGACAGAGAGGTTAAAGGGAGATGAGACAGAAAAGGAGACCATGAGAGGGTAAAGGGAGATGAGACAGAGGGGTAAAGGGAGATGAGGAACAGAAAGAGGTAAAGGAGATGAGACCAGCTCAGTTGGGGGGAAGACAGGTTAGAGGGTAAAGGGAGATAGACAGAGGGTAAAGGGAGACCAGACAGAGAGGGTAAAGGGAGATGAGACAGAGGGGCAAAGGAGATGAGACAGAGAGGGTAAAAGGGAGAACAGTGAGACAGAGAGGGTAAAGGGAGATGAGACAGAGAGGGTAAAGGGAGAGAGGGTAAAGGAGATGAGAGAGGGTAAAGGAGATGAGACAGAGAGGGTAAAGGGAGATGAGACAGAGAGGGTAAATGGAGATGAGACAGAGAGGGTAAAGGGAGATGAGACAGAGAGGGTAAAGGGAGATGAGACAGAGAGGGTAAAGGGAGATGAGACAGAGAGGGTAAAGGGAGATGAGACAGAGAGGGTAAAGGGAGATGAGACAGAGAGGGTAAAGGAGATGAGACAGAGAGGGTAAATGGGGATGAGACAGAGAGGGTAAAGGGAGATGAGACAGAGAGGGTAAAGGAGATGAGACAGAGAGGGTAAATGGGAGATGAGACAGAGAGGGTAAAGGGGATGAGACAGAGAGGGTAAATGGGGATGAGACAGAGAGGGTAAAGGGGATGAGACAGAGAGGGTAAAGGGAGATGAGACAGAGAGGGTAAAGGGAGATGAGACAGAGAGGGTAAAGGGAGATGAGACAGAGAGGGTAAAGGGAGATGAGACAGAGAGGGTAAAGGGAGATGAGACAGAGAGGGTAAAGGGAGATGAGACAGAGAGGGTTAAAGGAATCGTGCTGAGAGACAGAGGAGGGAGATGAAAGAGGGTAAAGGTGTAGATGAGACAGAGAGGGTAAAGGAGATGAGACAGAGAGGATAAAGGAGATGAGACAGAGAGGGTAAAGGAGATGAGACAGAGAGGGTAAAGGGAGATGAGACAGAGAGGGTAAAGGAGATGAGACAGAGAGGGTAAAGGGAGACAGACAGAGAGGGTAAAGGGAGATGAGACAGAGAGGGTAAAGAGGGGCAAAGATGAGACAGAGAGGGTAAAGGAGATGAGACAGAGAGGGTAAAGGGGATGAGACAGAGGGTTAAAGGGAGGATGAAGAGGGCAAAAAGGATGAGACAGAGAGGGTAAAGGGGGATGAGACAGAGAGGGTAAAGGAGATGAGACAGAGAGGGTAAAGGAGATGAGACAGAGAGGGTAAATGGGAGATGAGACAGAGGGCAAAGGGATGAACAGATGGAAAGGGAGATGAGACAGAGAGGGTAAAGGAGATGAGACAGAGAGGGTAAAGGGGGATGAGACAGAGAGGGTAAAGGAGATGAGACAGAGAGGGTAAAGGAGATGAGACAGAGAGGGTAAAGGAGATGAGACAGAGAGGGTAAAGGAGATGAGACAGAGAGGGTAAAGGAGATGAGACAGAGAGGGTAAAGGAGATGAGACAGAGACAGAGAGGGTAAATGGAGATGAGACAGAGAGGGTAAAGGAGATGAGACAGAGAGGGTAAAGGAGATGAGACAGAGAGGGTAAAGGAGATGAGACAGAGAGGGTAAAGGAGATGAGACAGAGAGGGTAAAGGAGATGAGACAGAGAGGGTAAAGGAGATGAGACAGAGAGGGTAAAGGGAGACCAGAGACAGAGGGTAAATGGAGATGAGAGGAGAAAGGGAGATGAGACAGAGAGGGGGTAAAGGAGATGAGACAGAGAGGGTAAAGGGAGACAGACCAGATGAGAGGTAAAGGGTAAAGAGATGAGACAGAGAGGGTAAAGGGGATGAGACAGAGAGGGTAAAGGGAGATGAGACAGAGAGGGTAAAGGGAGATGAGACAGAGAGGGTAAATGGAGATGAGACAGAGAGGGTAAAGGAGATGAGACAGAGAGGGTAAAGGGAGATGAGACAGAGAGGGTAAAGGAGATGAGACAGAGAGGGTAAAGGGAGATGAGACAGAGAGGGTAAAGGAGATGAGACAGAGAGGGTAAAGGGGATGAGACAGAGAGGGTAAAGGAGATGAGACAGAGAGGGTAAAGGAGATGAGACAGAGAGGGGTAAATGGAGATGAGACAGAGAGGGTAAAGGGAGATGAGACAGAGAGGGTAAAGGAGATGAGACAGAGAGGGTAAAGGGAGATGAGACAGAGAGGGTAAAGGAGATGAGACAGAGAGGGTAAAGGGAGATGAGACAGAGAGGGTAAAGGAGATGAGACAGAGAGGGTAAAGGAGATGAGACAGAGAGGGTAAAGGGAGATGAGACAGAGAGGGTAAAGGAAACAGAGAGGGTAAAGAGACAGAGAGGGTAAAGGGAGACGAGACAGAGAGGGTAAAGGAGATGAGACAGAGAGGGTAAAGGGAGATGAGACAGAGAGGGTAAAGGGAGATGAGACAGAGAGGGTAAAGGAGATGAGACAGAGAGGGTAAAGGAGATGAGACAGAGAGGGTAAAGGAGAGGAGGGTAGAGATGAGACAGAGAGGGTAAAGGGAGATGAGACAGAGAGGGTAAAGGAGATGAGACAGAGAGGGTAAAGGAGATGAGACAGAGAGGGTAAAGGAGATGAGACAGAGAGGGTAAAGGAGGAGATGAGACAGAGAGGGTAAAGGGAGACGAGACAGAGAGGGTAAAGGGGATGAGACAGAGAGGGTAAAGGAGATGAGACAGAGAGGGTAAAGGGAGATGAGACAGAGAGGGTAAAGGAGATGAGACAGAGAGGGTAAAGGAGATGAGACAGAGAGGGCAAAGGGGATGAGACAGAGAGGGTAAAGGAGATGAGACAGAGAGGGTAAAGGAGATGAGACAGAGAGGGTAAATGGGGATGAGACAGAGAGGGTAAAGGGAGATGAGACAGAGAGGGTAAAGGAGATGAGACAGAGAGGGTAAAGGAGATGAGACAGAGAGGGTAAAGGAGATGAGACAGAGAGGGTAAAGGAGATGAGACAGAGAGGGTAAAGGAGATGAGACAGAGAGGGTAAAGGAGATGAGACAGAGAGGGTAAAGGGAGAGACAGAGAGGTAAATGAGACAGACAGAGAGGGTAAAGGAGATGAGACAGAAAGGGATGAGAGAGGGGTAAAGGAGATGAGACAGAGAGGGTAAATGGAGATGAGACAGAGAGGGTAAAGGAGATGAGACAGAGAGGGTAAAGGAGATGAGACAGAGAGGGTAAAGGAGATGAGACAGAGAGGGTAAAGGAGATGAGACAGAGAGGGTAAAGGAGATGAGACAGAGAGGGAAAGGGAGATGAGACAGAGAGGGGGCAAAGGAGATGAGACAGAGAGGGTAAAGGAGATGAGACAGAGGAGATGAGGGTAAAGGGAGATGAGACAGAGAGGGTAAAGGAGATGAGACAGAGAGGGTAAATGGGGATGAGACAGAGAGGGTAAAGGAGATGAGACAGAGAGGGTAAAGGGAGATGAGACAGAGAGGGTAAAGGAGATGAGACAGAGAGGGTAAAGGAGATGAGACAGAGAGGGTAAAGGGAGATGAGACAGAGAGGGTAAAGGAGATGAGACAGAGAGGGTAAAGGAGATGAGACAGAGAGGGTAAAGGGGATGAGACAGAGAGGGTAAAGGGAGATGAGACAGAGAGGGACAAAGGAGATGAGACAGAGAGGGTAAATGGAGATGAGACAGAGAGGGTAAAGGAGATGAGACAGAGAGGGTAAAGGAGATGAGACAGAGAGGGTAAAGGAGATGAGACAGAGAAAGGGTAAAGGAGATGAGACAGAGAGGGTAAAGGAGATGAGACAGAGAGGGTAAAGGAGATGAGACAAAGAGAGGGTAAAGGAGATGAGACAGAGAGGGTAAAGGAGATGAGACAGAGAGGGTAAAGGAGATGAGACAGAGAGGGTAAAGGGAGATGAGACAGAGAGGGTAAAGGAGATGAGACAGAGAGGGCAAAGGAGATGAGACAGAGAGGGTAAAGGGAGATGAGACAGAGAGGGTAAAGGAGATGAGACAGAGGGTAAAGGAGATGAGACAGAGAGGGTAAAGGAGATGAGACAGAGAGGGTAAAGGGAGATGAGACAGAGGCAAAGGAGGAAGGAGGGTAAAGAGACAGAGACAGAGGGGTAAAGGGAGATGAGACAGAGAGGGATGAAAGGAGGGTAAAGGAGATGAGACAGAGAGGGTAAAGGGAGATGAGACAGAGAGGGCAAAGGGAGATGAGACAGAGAGGGTAAAGGGAGATGAGACAGAGAGGGTAAAGGAGATGAGACAGAGAGGGTAAATGGATGATGAGACAGAGAGAGGTAAAAATGGGGATGAGACAGAGAGGGTAAATGGGACGAGACAGAGAGGGTAAAGGGGATGAGACAGAGAGGGTAAAGGGAGATGAGACAGAGAGGGTAAAGGAGACGAGACAGAGAGGGTAAAGGAGATGAGACAGAGAGGGTAAAGGAGATGAGACAGAGAGGGTAAAGGAGATGAGATGAGACAGAAAGATGAGACAGAGAGGGTAAAGGAGATGAGACAGAGAGGAGATGAGACAGAGGGTAAAGGGAGATGAGACAGAGAGGGTAAATGGGGATGAGACAGAGAGGGTAAAGGAGATGAGACAGAGAGGGTAAAGGAGATGAGACAGAGAGGGTAAAGGAGATGAGACAGAGAGGGTAAAGGAGATGAGACAGAGAGGGTAAAGGGAGATGAGACAGAGAGGGTAAAGGAGATGAGACAGAGAGGGTAAAGGGAGATGAGACAGAGAGGGTAAAGGGAGATGAGACAGAGAGGGTAAATGGAGATGAGACAGAGAGGGGAGAAAGAGAGGAGACGAGACAGAGAGGGTAAATGGAGATGAGACAGAGAGGGTAAATGGAGATGAGACAGAGAGGGTAAATGGAGATGAGACAGAGAGGGTAAAGGAGATGAGACAGAGAGGGTAAATGGAGATGAGACAGAGAGGGTAAAGGGAGATGAGACAGAGAGGGTAAAGGGAGATGAGACAGAGAGGGTAAAGGAGATGAGACAGAGAGGGTAAAGGAGATGAGACAGAGAGGGTAAATGGATATGAGAGGGGTAAAGGGAGATGAGACAGAAAGGGTGAGAGGGTAAAGGAGATGAGACAGAGAAAGATGGAGATGAGAGAGGCAAAGGAGATGAGACAGAGAGGGTAAATGGGGATGAGACAGAGAGGGTAAAGGAGATGAGACAGAGAGGGTAAAGGAGATGAGACAGAGAGGGTAAAGGAGATGAGACAGAGAGGGTAAAGGAGATGAGACAGAGATGGGTAAAGGGAGATGAGACAGAGAGGGCAAAGGAGATGAGACAGAGAGGGTAAAGGAGAGATGAGACAGAGAGGGTAAAGGAGAGAGACAGAGGGTAAAGGACAGAGAGAGGGTAAAGGAGATGAGACAGAGAGGGTAAAGGAGATGAGACAGAGAGGGTAAAGGGGATGAGACAGAGAGGGTAAAGGAGATGAGACAGAGGGTAAAGGAGATGAGACAGAGAGGGTAAATGGGGATGAGACAGAGAGGGTAAAGGGAGATGAGACAGAGAGGGTAAAGGAGATGAGACAGAGAGGGTAAAGGGAGATGAGACAGAGAGGGTAAAGGAGATGAGACAGAGAGGGTGAGACAGAGAGGGTAAATGGAGATGAGACAGAGAGGGTAAAGGGAGATGAGACAGAGAGGGTAAAGGAGATGAGACAGAGAGGGTAAAGGGAGATGAGACAGAGAGGGTAAAGGGAGATGAGACAGAGAGGGTAAAGGAGATGAGACAGAGAGGGTAAAGGAGATGAGACAGAGAGGGTAAAGGAGATGAGACAGAGAGGGTAAAGGGAGATGAGACAGAGAGGGTAAAGGAGACGAGACAGAGAGGGTAAAGGAGATGAGACAGAGAGGGTAAAGGAGATGAGACAGAGAGGGTAAAGGAGATGAGACAGAGAGGGTAAAGGAGATGAGACAGAGAGGGTAAAGGAGATGAGACAGAAAAGGAGATGAGACAGAGAGGGTAAAGGAGATGAGACAGAGAGGGTAAAGGAGATGAGACAGAGAGGGTAAAGGAGATGAGACAGAGAGGGTAAAGGAGATGAGACAGAGAGGGAGATGAGACAGAGAGGGAGAAAGGAGAGACAGAGGAAAGGTAAGAGGGTAAAGGAGATGAGACAGAGAGGGTAAAGGAGATGAGACAGAGAGGGTAAAGGAGATGAGACAGAGAGGGTAAAGGAGATGAGACAGAGAGGGTAAAGGGAGATGAGACAGAGAGGGTAAAGGGGATGAGAGACAGAGAGGGTAAAGGGAGATGAGACAGAGAGGGCAAGGAGATGAGACAGAGAGGGTAAAGGAGATGAGACAGAGAGGGTAAAGGGAGATGAGACAGAGAGGGTAAAGGAGATGAGACAGAGAGGGTAAAGGAGATGAGACAGAGAGGGTAAAGGAGATGAGACAGAGAGGGTAAAGGAGATGAGACAGAGAGGGTAAAGGAGACAGACAGAGGGGTAAAGGGAGATGAGACAGAGAGGTAAAGGAGATGAGACAGAGAGGGTAAAGGAGAGACAGATGAGATGAGACAGAGAGGGTAAAGGAGATGAGACAGAGAGGGCAAAGGAGATGAGACAGAGAGGGTAAAGGAGACGAGACAGAGAGGGTAAAGGAGATGAGACAGAGAGGGTAAAGGGAGATGAGACAGAGAGGGTAAATGGGGATGAGACAGAGAGGGTAAAGGAGATGAGACAGAAAGGGTGAGAGGGTAAAGGAGAGACAGAGACAGAGAGGGTAAAGGGAGATGAGACAGAGAGGGTAAAGGAGATGAGACAGAGAGGGTAAAGGAGATGAGACAGAGAGGGTAAAGGAGATGAGACAGAGAGGGTAAAGGAGATGAGACAGAGAGGGTAAAGGAGATGAGACAGAGAGGGTAAAAGGAGATGAGACAGAGAGGGTAAAGGGAGATGAGACAGAGAGGGTAAAGGGAGATGAGACAGAGAGGGCAAAGGAGATGAGACAGAGAGGGTAAAGGAGATGAGACAGAGAGGGTAAAGGAGATGAGACAGAGAGGGCAAAGGAGATGAGACAGAGAGGGTAAAGGAGATGAGACAGAGAGGGTAAAGGGAGATGAGACAGAGAGGGTAAAGGAGATGAGACAGAGAGGGCAAAGGGAGATGAGACAGAGAGGGTAAAGGATGACAGAGAGGGTAAAGGACAGAGAAGACGAGACAGAGAGGGCAAAGGGGATGAGACAGAGAGGGTAAAGGGAGATGAGACAGAGAGGGTAAAGGGGATGAGACAGAGAGGGTAAAGGAGATGAGACAGAGAGGGTAAAGGGATGATGAGACAGAGAGGGTAAAGGGGGTATGAGACAGAGAGGGTAAAGGAGATGAGACAGAGAGGGTAAAGGAGATGAGACAGAGAGGGTAAAGGAGATGAGACAGAGAGGGTAAAGGAGATGAGACAGAGAGGGTAAATGGGGATGAGACAGAGAGGGTAAAGGAGATGAGACAGAGAGGGTAAAGGAGATGAGACAGAGAGGGTAAAGGAGATGAGACAGAGAGGGTAAAGGAGAGACAGAGAGGGTAAAGGAGATGAGACAGAGAGGGTAAAGGGGGATGAGACAGAGAGGGTAAAGGAAGATGAGACAGAGAGGAGGGTAAAGGAGATGAGACAGAGAGGGTAAAGGAGATGAGACAGAGAGGGTAAATGGGGATGAGACAGAGAGGGTAAAGGAGATGAGACAGAGAGGGTAAAGGGAGATGAGACAGAGAGGGTAAAGGAGATGAGACAGAGAGGGTAAAGGAGATGAGACAGAGAGGGTAAAGGAGATGAGACAGAGAGGGTAAAGGAGATGAGACAGAGAGGGAAAGGATGAGACAGAGAGGGATGAGACAGGAGAAAGAGACAGAGAGAGGGCAAAGGAGATGAGACAGAGAGGGTAAAGGAGATGAGACAGAGAGGGTAAAGGAGATGAGACAGAGAGGGTAAAGGAGACGAGACAGAGAGGGTAAAGGAGATGAGACAGAGAGGGTAAAGGGATGAGACAGAGAAAGGGACAGAGGGTAAAGGGATGAGAAAGGAGATGAGACAGAAAAAGGAGAGAGAGGGTAAAGGAGATGAGACAGAAAAGAGATGAGAGGGAGGGTAAAGGAGATGAGACAGAGAGGGTAAATGGGGATGAGACAGAGAGGGTAAAGGGAGATGAGACAGAGAGGGTAAAGGAGATGAGACAGAGAGGGTAAAGGGAGATGAGACAGAGAGGGTAAAGGAGATGAGACAGAGAGGGTAAAGGAGATGAGACAGAGAGGGAAAGGGAGATGAGACAGAGAGGGTAAAGGAGAGATGAGAGAGAGAGGGTAAAGGAGATGAGACAGAGAGGGTAAAGGGAGATGAGACAGAGAGGGTAAAGGAGACGAGACAGAGAGGGTAAAGGAGATGAGACAGAGAGGGTAAAGGGGGATGAGACAGAGAGGGCAAAGGGGATGAGACAGAGAGGGTAAAGGAGATGAGACAGAGAGGGTAAAGGAGATGAGACAGAGAGGGTAAAGGGGATGAGACAGAGAGGGTAAAGGAGATGAGACAGAGAGGGTAAAGGAGATGAGACAGAGAGGGTAAAGGAGATGAGACAGAGAGGGTAAAGGGAGATGAGACAGAGAGGGAAAGGGAGACGAGACAGAGAGGGCAAAGGAGATGAGACAGAGAGGGTAAAGGAGATGAGACAGAGAAAGGGAGAAAGGGTAAAGGGATGAGACAGAGAGGGTAAAGGAGATGAGACCGAGAGGGTAAAGGAGATGAGACAGAGAGGGTAAAGGAGATGAGACAGAGAGGGGGTAAAGGAGATGAGACAGAGAGGGTAAAGGAAGACGAGACAGAGAGGGACAAAGGGAGATGAGACAGAGAGGGTAAAGGAGATGAGACAGAGAGGGTAAAGGGGATGAGACAGAGAGGGTAAAGGAGATGAGACAGAGAGGGTAAAGGAGATGAGACAGAGAGGGTAAAGGAGATGAGACAGAGAGGGTAAAGGAGATGAGACAGAGAGGGCAAAGGAGATGAGACAGAGAGGGTAAAGGGGATGAGACAGAGAGGGTAAAGGAGATGAGACAGAGAGGGTAAAGGAGATGAGACAGAGAGGGTAAAGGAGAGATGAGACAGAGAGGGTAAAGGAGATGAGACAGAGAGGGTAAAGGAGATGAGACAGAGAGGGTAAAGGAGATGAGACAGAGAGGGTAAAGGGAGATGAGACAGAGAGGGTAAAGATGAGACAGAGAGGGCAAAGGAGACAGAGAGGGTAAATGGAGATGAGACAGAGAGGGTAAAGGAGATGAGACAGAGAGGGTAAATGGAGATGAGACAGAGAGGGCAAAGGAGATGAGACAGAGAGGGTAAAGGGAGATGAGACAGAGAGGGTAAAGGAGATGAGACAGAGAGGGTAAAAGGAGATGAGACAGAGAGGGTAAAGGGAGATGAGACAGAAAGGGATGAGACAGAGAGGGTAAAGGAGATGAGACAGAGGGTAAAGGAAACAGGAGGGTAAAGGAGATGAGACAGAGAGGGTAAAGGAGATGAGACAGAGAGGGTAAAGGAGATGAGACAGAGAGGGTAAAGGGAGACAGAGAGAAAGAGACAGAGAGGGTAAAGGAGACGAGACAGAGAGGGTAAAGGAGATGAGACAGAGAGGGTAAAGGAGATGAGACAGAGAGGGTGAAGGGATGAGACAGAGAGGGCAAGACAGAGACAGAGGGTAAAGGAGATGAGACAGAGAGGGCAAAGGAGATGAGACAGAGAGGGCAAATGGAGACGAGACAGAGAGGGTAAAGGAGACGAGACAGAGAGGGTAAAGGGGATGAGACAGAGAGGGATAAAGGGAGATGAGACAGAGAGGGTAAAGGGAGACGAGACAGAGAGGGTAAAGGAGATGAGACAGAGAGGGTAAAGGAGGACGAGACAGAGAGGGTAAAGGAGATGAGACAGAGAGGGCAAAGGGAGATGAGACAGAGAGGGTAAAGGAGATGAGACAGAGAGGGTAAAGGAGATGAGACAGAGAGGGTAAAGGGGATGAGACAGAGAGGGTAAAGGAGATGAGACAGAGAGGGTAAAGGAGATGAGACAGAGAGGGTAAAGGAGATGAGACAGAGGGGCAAAGGAGACGAGACAGAGAGGGTAAAGGAGACGAGACAGAGAGGGTAAAGGAGACGAGACAGAGAGGGTAAATGGATACAGAGAGGGTAAAGGAGATGAGACAGAAAGGGACGAGACAGACAGGGCAAAGGAGATGAGACAGAGAGGGCAAAGGAGATGAGACAGAGAGGGCAAAGGGGATGAGACAGAGGGTAGAGAGGAGTAAAGGAGACGAGACAGAGAGGGTAAAGGAGATGAGACAGAGAGGGTAAAGGGAGATGAGACAGAGAGGGCAAAGGAGATGAGACAGAGAGGGTAAAGGAGACGAGACAGAGAGGAGAAAGGAGATGAGACAGAGAGGGTAAAGGAGATGAGACAGAGAGGGAAAAGGGAGATGAGACAGAGAGGGTAAAGGAGATGAGACAGAGGGTAAAGGAGATGAGACAGAGAGGGCAAAGGGGGATGAGACAGAGAGGGTAAAGGAGACGAGACAGAGAGGGTAAAGGGAGACGAGACAGAGAGGGACGAAAGGAGATGAGACAGAGAGGGTAAAGGAGATGAGACAGAGGGGACAAAGGGAAAGATGAGACAGAGAGGGTAAAGGGACGATGAGACAGAGGGGTAAATGAGACAGAGAGGGTAAAGGAGATGAGACAGAGAGGGTAAAGGGAGATGAGACAGAGAGGGCAAAGGAGATGAGACAGAGAGGGTAAAGGAGATGAGACAGAGAGGGTAAAGAGACAGAGAGGGTGGAGACAGAGAGGGTAAAGGAGATGAGACAGAGAGGGCAAAGGAGATGAGACAGAGAGGGTAAAGGGAGATGAGACAGAGAGGGTAAAGGAGATGAGACAGAGAGGGTAAAGGAGATGAGACAGAGAGGGTAAAGGGAGATGACGAGACAGAGAGGGTAAAGGAGATGAGACAGAGAGGGTAAAGGAAGATGAGACAGAGAGGGTAAAGGAGATGAGACAGAGAGGGTAAAGGGGGACAGAGACAGAGAGGGTAAAGGGGAGATGAGACAGAGAGGGTAAAGGAGATGAGACAGAGAGGGTAAAGGAGATGAGACAGAGAGGGTAAAGGAGATGAGACAGAGAGGGTAAAGGGAGATGAGACAGAGAGGGTAAAGGAGATGAGACAGAGAGGGGAGAAACAGAGAGGGTAAAGAGATGAGACAGAGAGGGTAAAGGAGATGAGACAGAGAGGGTAAAGGGAGATGAGACAGAGAGGGTAAAGGAGATGAGACAGAGAGGGTAAAGGGGATGAGACAGAGAGGGTAAAGGGAGATGAGACAGAGAGGGTAAATGGATATGAGAGGGTAAAGGGAGATGAGACAGAAAGGGTGAGAGGGTAAAGGGAGATGAGACAGAAAGGGTGAGAGGGTAAAGGGAGATGAGACAGAGAGGGTAAATGGGGATGAGACAGAGAGGGTAAAGGGAGATGAGACAGAGAGGGTAAAGGGAGATGAGACAGAGAGGGTAAAGGGAGATGAGACAGAGAGGGTAAAGGGAGATGAGACAGAGAGGGTAAAAGGGAGATGAGACAGAGAGGGTAAAGGGAGGTGAGACAGAGAGGGAAAAGGGAGATGAGACAGAGAGGGTAAAGGAGATGAGACAGAGAGGGTAAAGGAGATGAGACAGAGAGGGTAAAGGAGATGAGACAGAGAGGGTAAATGGAGATGAGACAGAGAGGGTAAAGGGACGAGACAGAGAAAGGGTAAAGGAGAAAGGAGATGAGACAGAGAGGGAAAGGGAGATGAGACAGAGAGGGTAAAGGGAGATGAGACAGAGAGGGTAAAGGAGATGAGACAGAGAGGGTAAAGGGAGATGAGACAGAGAGGGCAAAGGAGATGAGACAGAGAGGGCAAAGGGAGATGAGACAGAGAGGGTAAAGGAGATGAGACAGAGAGGGTAAAGGAGATGAGACAGAGAGGGTAAAGGGATGAGACAGAGAGGGTAAAGGAGATGAGACAGAGAGGGTAAAGGAGATGAGACAGAGAGGGTAAAGGAAGATGAGACAGAGAGGGTAAAGGAGATGAGACAGAGAGGGTAAAGGGAGATGAGACAGAGAGGGAAAAGGAGATGAGACAGAGATGGGTAAAGGGAGATGAGACAGAGAGGTAAAGGGGATGAGACAGAGAGGGTAAAGGAGATGAGACAGAGAGGGTAAAGGGAGATGAGACAGAGAGGGTAAAAGGGAGATGAGACAGAGAGGGAAAGGGAGATGAGACAGAGAGGGTAAAGGAGATGAGACAGAGAGGGCAAAGGAGATGAGACAGAGAGGGTAAAGGAGATGAGACAGAGAGGGTAAAGGGACGAGACAGAGAGGGTAAAGGAGATGAGACAGAGAGGGTAAAGGAGATGAGACAGAGAGGGTAAAGGGAGATGAGACAGAGAGGGTAAAGGAGATGAGACAGAGAGGGTAAAGGAGATGAGACAGAGAGGGTAAAGGATGAGACAGAGAGGGTAAAGGAGATGAGACAGAGAGGGTAAAGGAGATGAGACAGAGAGGGTAAAGGAGATGAGACAGAGGGTAAAGGAGATGAGACAGAGAGGGCAAAGGGAGATGAGACAGAGAGGGTAAAGGAGATGAGACAGAGAGGGTAAAGGAGATGAGACAGAGAGGGTAAAGGAGATGAGACAGAGAGGGTAAAGGAGATGAGACAGAGAGGGCAAAGGGAGATGAGACAAGAGGGTAAAGGAGATGAGACAGAGAGGGTAAAGGGAGATGAGACAGAGAGGGTAAATGAGATGAGACAGAGGGTAAAGGAGATGAGACAGAAAGGGTGAGAGGGCAAAGGAGATGAGACAGAGAGGGTAAAGGAGATGATGAGACAGAGAGGGTAAATGGGGATGAGACAGAGAGGGTAAAGGAGATGAGACAGAGAGGGTAAAGGAGATGAGACAGAGAGGGTAAAGGAGATGAGACAGAGAGGGTAAAGGAGAGATGAGACAGAGAGGGTAAAGGGAGATGAGACAGAGAGGGATAAAGGAGAGATGAGACAGAGAGGGTAAAGGAGATGAGACAGAGAGGGTAAAGGGAGATGAGACAGAGAGGGAAAATGGACAGAGATGAGACAGAGAGGGTAAAGGAGATGAGACAGAGAGGGTAAAGGAGATGAGACAGAGAGGGTAAAGGGGATGAGACAGAGAGGGCAAAGGAGAGAGACAGAGAGGGTAAAGGAGATGAGACAGAGAAAGGAGATGAGACAGACAGAGGGAAAGGGAGATGAGACAGAGAGGGTAAAGGAGATGAGACAGAGAGGGTAAAGGAGATGAGACAGAGAGGGTAAAGGAGATGAGACAGAGAGGGTAAAGGAGATGAGACAGAGAGGGTAAAGGAGGATGAGACAGAGAGAGGTTAAAGGAGATGAGACAGAGAGGGTAAAGGGATATGAGACAGAGAGGGTAAAGGGATGAGACAGAGAGGGTAAAGGGAGATGAGACAGAGAGGGCAAAGGAGATGAGACAGAGGGGTAAAGGAGATGAGACAGAGAAAGGGAGATGAGACAGAGAGGGTAAAGGAGATGAGGGGATGAGACAGAGAGGGTAAAGGAGACGAGACAGAGGGTAAAGGAGACGAGACAGAGAGGGTAAAGGAGACTGAGACAGAGGGTAAAGGAGACGAGACAGAGAGGGTAAAGGGAGATGAGACAGAGAGGGTAAAGGAGACGAGACAGAGAGGGTAAAGGAGACGAGACAGAGAGGGTAAAGGAGAGAGACAGAGAGGGTAAAGGAGATGAGACAGAGAGGGTAAAGGAGATGAGACAGAGAGGGTAAAGGAGATGAGACAGAGAGGGTAAAGGAGATGAGACAGAGAGGGAAAAGGAGATGAGACAGAGAGGGCAAAGGAGATGAGACAGAGAGGGTAAAGGAGATGAGACAGAGAGGGTAAAGGAGATGAGACAGAGAGGGCAAAGGGAGATGAGACAGAGAGGGTAAAGGGAGATGAGACAGAGGGGTAAAGGAGACGAGACAGAGAGGGCAAAGGAGATGAGACAGAGAGAGGGTAAAGGAGACAGATAAAGGGGACAGACAGAGGGTAAAGGAGATGAGACAGAGAGGGTAAAGATGAGACAGAGGGTAAAGGAGAGACAGAAATGGAGAGGACAGAGGGTAAGGGAGATGAGACAGAGAGGGCAAATGGAGATGAGACAGAGAGGGCAAAGGGAGATGAGACAGAGAGGGTAAAGGAGATGAGACAGAGAGGGTAAAGGAGACGAGACAGAGAGGGTAAAGGGAGATGAGACAGAGAGGGTAAAGGGAGATGAGACAGAGAGGGAGATAAGGGAGATGAGACAGAGAGGGGTAAAGGAGATGAGACAGAGAGGGTAAAGGAGATGAGACAGAGGGTAAAGGGAGATGAGACAGAGAGGGTAAAGGAGATGAGACAGAGAGGGTAAAGGAGATGAGACAGAGAGGGCAAAGGAGATGAGACAGAGAGGGTAAAGGAGATGAGACAGAGAGGAAAGGAGATGAGACAGAGAGGGTAAAGGAGATGAGACAGAGAGGGTAAAGGAGATGAGACAGAGAGGGTAAAGGGGATGAGACAGAGAGGGTAAAGGAGATGAGACAGAGAG